>NC_056731.1:1361347776-1361385276 GCF_019279795.1 Protopterus annectens
TTTAAAGTCTACTATCATGTATTAAATTTGTTCTGAAGAATTCCATTTTGGCTTAAGTCCTTCTAGGATGAAAGCGCTAAACCACTGCAGAAATAAAAAAAAATATATATATATATATATATATATATATATATATATATATATATATATATAGATAGATAGATAAATAGATATGGCAGAGAGATAGATATACCTATTTACATTGCTAAAAAGATGGATTTCACTTATAGAATTACACAGTTTTTAATATAAATTTAATTTTATACATTCTACAGAAATATATGGAATACCAAGATGGAACAATTTTAACATATGAATTTAACAATCTAACATTTAATCCAGAATTTTTAATCACAGGAATTTGCTAAGATACTAACATACTGAATTTACATTGTATTTATTGAATGACCTGTCAGTTTAAAATTTGACTTTCAGAATGATCAAGAGTTTATTTGCTGTTGTTATAACATGTGAATAGGTGTCACCTTCCAAAGGTTATTTAACGTCTGCTATCATATATTAAATTTGTTCTGAAGAATTCCATTTTGGCTTAAGTCCTTCTAGTATGAAAGCGCTAAAGCACTGCAGAAATAAAAGCTTTGTTTCATGTTATTTACTGTCCCATTGTTCTTTGGATTGTACGTTTTTTTATGGTGGTGGACTGCACTTCTGCAAAGATATAATTGGTTTTGTTTTTTGGTTTATTTGCTGTTTACCACTTTTTTTATTTAACTGGTTTCTCACACCAAACGTCTAGGCATAACCACAAATGAAAATCTGAAATTTGGCTTTCGCATAAAACAGGCAGTAAAACAAAAAACTACCAAAACTCAACAGCCTGTACAGAATTAAACCAAGCATAACATTCTGCCTGAAAGCATACAGCCTTAGCCTGTCATCTTCCCCCATCTTCTAACACTCATATCCATCGTAACAAACCTACAGTCCACAGAAATTTATCCACTACAGCAAAGCAATAATTAGCCAAATTTGCCACTAACCATCCTTACAGAAACCACCACTGCCTAGCATCAAAATATTTAAACTGGTTATGACAACCTCATGTTCTGATATTCTCAAAACTGGTAATATCTCACGGTGTAGCTCTCAACCAATCGGGGACAAATCACACAAGAATCAGGGATACATCTTACAAGAATGAGGGACAATAAGGAACACTTTTAAAATACTAGCACTATTAACTTGATACATTTACAGTATAAGAGAATGTCAATTAATATATATTTTTAAGTAAAAGACATCTATAACTCTAATTCTACTTATTATTTATTAAGTGTAATTCACTACCTTGTTTCCAAAGGTCATCAGTCAAAATCAGTGACAGCTGAGACGTATGTCACACAGTACTGTTAATAAACTAGTCAGTTACCCATCTCACATCATTATCTCCTACTATACCACTAGTAGACTCCTGCATTCCAAAAACAAACAGACATCAACTACTTGTAACAAAAATCAAACAGCTCAGCAGGAAACTCACTACATTCAAATCACACCTCAAAAAAGTGTAATCTCTCTCTGAAGAGCATTTGGTGGATTAAGATTCACCTGAATAAAATTTGACGAACAAGTATTCAATAAATAGTTTGTTCAACAAACTGATAGGGACCCATTATAACTATATCATACGCATCTGTCTTATATATGTTGGGCCTCCACTGGAAAGGGGTCTTGTTGCCTAGTCAGACTGTCCTAGCAATCAAATACAATAACTAAGTAAATGAAAAAAAAAATCTCACAGCCAGAAACCTGAAAAGCAGTGATTTCTTACATGCGAGATACCAGCACAGGTGTCTTGTGAGATAGGCACTGAAATTATTAGGCATGCGGCACCATGATATATATATATATATATATATATATAGTAAAGTTCATTGATTGTTTTATGTCTAATGTATTAAATAGCAAAAATCATTAACCAGAAATACATTATGAGTATTGTTTATTTCTTTAATCATGTCCAACTCCTTCTGACCTCAATGACCTTAGTAAACCATGCTTTTGTCCATCTCTGCTTTTTTAAGTTCTTGTAAATTCAAATTTATTATTCAGTAAAGCTACCTATTCATCTTAGCCTGAGCATCTTTTGCTTTCAATCTTTGTGAGCATCAATACCTTCTCCAGTAAATCCTGTCTTTCCATTAGGCAGCTAACATTAGATTTACTATAAGACCTTCCACTGAACAGTAAGTATGTATTTCCTTAAGTTTTGGCTAAATTGATTTTACAATCAGTGGAAACACCACAGTTCGAGAGCATAGTTTTTTTTTTTCTGGTGGACAACCTGGTATTTCTGGGAAAATAGTTGCTTTGACTATACACACCTTTACTGACAATTTAATGTCTTCAGTCTTTAATATCTTATTCACTTTGGCCTGGCATTTCTCTGAAGAAGCAAGCATCATTTAATTTCATGCATCAAGTCACCATTTGGAGAGATATTTGAGCCCTTGAAAATAAATTCATTCACTTTTCTCAACTTCATTACCATGCTAGATGACACAATCTTAGATTTTTTTTTTTACATTAAGCAGCAAACCAGATTTTGCAATTTATACATTCACCTTCATCAACAGGCTGTTCATTCTTCCTTGCTTTCAGCTGTCAATGTGGTATCATCTGCATAACTGAGGTTGTTATTATTTCTTTCAGCAGCTTTGATTCCAGCATCTGGTACATATAACATTCTCCTCTTCTGGGTTCTCCAGTTTCCTCCAACATTCCAAAAACATGCAGTAGGTAGATTGGACACTCTATATTGGCCACAGGTGTGAGTATGAGTGCTAGTGTGCAGTCAGGAAGAACATCATCACCAAGGCTAGCCACACAGTGATTATCACTGCTGAAGTGACACCCTGAACCCATGTACAAAAATAGGTAAAGGGGTTGTGGATGGATGGATGGATGGATGGATGGATGGATGGATGGATGGATGGATGGATGGATGGATGGATGGATTTGGAATGTAAATTAAATAAGCAAAGTAGCAACGTCAAACCTTACTACATTAATTTTCCAGTCTTGAACCAATCAGTCACTCCATATTCATTTCCATCAGCTGATTTTTGGTTTGCATTCAGGTTTCTCAAGAGCAAACTAATATGACCTAGTCATACTTTTCAACCTGCAGATATTGAAAATGAAACAAAGACCGAAAAGTAGGAATATCCAGCTGAAAAATCTGGACATTTAATTAGCATAAAATTTGTATACCAACTAGTATAAACTCCTCTTGCTTCCAGTAGGAATATGGGATACTATACAGAAACATATAAAAAACAGAGAGTGACAAACATTACACCAGGCTTAAACGATCATGTTCCTTTACTTCCTATATTGAAAAAAAGAGCAGTTACTTTAAAACTGTTTGAAATATAATACGATTCTAGAATGGAATTATATAAGTTTTACTTTTAACTATAACATTTAAAATATTGGTTTCTGTAATTTATGGTAACTAGTACTTGTACTGACAACTTTTGATACAGGAATTTTTTTAGTGGACTTTTTAAATAATGTGAAGACAATTGTTTTATGGTTTTATTGATTAATTGGTAGTGAGGTTTGATATATAAACATGGTGGTTTTACAGCTTCATATGTTCTGATGAAGTCCCAGTGAGAATACTAGGAATGAAAGTGCTTAAACTTTGAAGATGATGGTTTTGGAATAAAGTATTTCAATATTTCAGTTTGGAGCTTATGGTGGAGTGTAGCCTTGGAACACTTTTTTGGTCTTGGTTTAAGTTTATTTTAGTGTTCTTTCCATTTTATTTTGTTTTTTATGTGGTTTCTTTTCTGTTTGTTTGGGCAAAACTCCGTGGGCTGACACCTACCCCCAGATTCTGAAAGCCTTGCATGGCGTGTAGGATTAGTGCAGGAGCTCCAGTAGGCAATATGTCTGTTGTGCGATCCAGGAATAACCTGTAGGGGTGTGCATGAGTGCTCCTGTACTAATCCTGCATGGCCTCAGCCACTGTATGCAAATTACCCCATTTACAGGAGAAATCCATGCAAATTAGGTGAATTTGCGATCCAGGAAGGTGAAAACTGGCCGTAGAGGTCTAGTGTAATCTGCAGAAATGTACTCCGCCAGTAACATAGTACATTTCTGCAAATTACAAAACAGAGCCATGACAGCTCCAAATAAAGGGTGGATATCATGTAGAAAGCATGCCAATGGCCAAGTATAAGGCCATTGGCATGGAAAACACTTGAAAAACAATATCAACCTTTATTTTCTTTAGCCGATCTTGGCTGTTTAAGCGTTGGGGAGCAGTGCACAAATGGGATCGGGGGGAAAATAAGAAAATAAACTTACAGTAAGCATTTTAAATAAAATCACTCTTCTGCCATTATACCCAATGGTAGGCAGAAGACAGCATGGCCAGTGAATAGTGGTTGCTAAGGGGGGAGGCTCATTGTGGGACATGTAACTATGCATTGACAGGCAATCCTATGCAAATGAGGGGAATGATAGTGAATCCCAGATTTCCTCTGCATGTTAGTCATCACCCAACAGTGTAAGAGCAGGAATAGCTTGGTGCAAGCCTTGGAGTTAGCTGACATCATGGGGGGAACGCCAGGCATACTGTTAGCGGATTGGAGCACTGTGGCTCAGGTTTGCTCCTAGCTTAGCACAGCTAGGCAAGGGGGTGTGTCTGAGGCTGCCTAGCACTCTTTACATTGCCTAAGTGGGTGTGCGCACCGCACACCAGGTTTTAAAGAAAAAAAAGAGTAAATCAGGAAATAGCAGCTCTGTGCACATCTGAGCACTGTGTTTGCGTGGCGGGCCTCCAGACAAGGGAAAACAGTAGTAGGAAGGTAATCTAAGAGAACTAGCATAGCAGGCAGGTGAAATGTATCAGAATCAGCCAATTACAAAGGCAGCAGACCAGCCCAGAACACTACTATAAACTATGCAAACACCTTCCCCTCTGGTTTTTCCCATACATTACACCACCGGTGTATATAAGCAGAGAACTTTTAACAAACAAAACAACAAAATGATAGGGGCTGCAATAGCTATCATACAGCAACATGTGGAAGAGGCTGAGGGTAGTGAGGATGTGAATGCTGTCAACCAACCCACAGTGAGGAGATGGAGAAGAGTGTACAGACCCAGGGTATCCTACCAGGGGCTACATGAGCTGGAGATAGTGGAGCACTGTAGGGTGGACAGCAACCTCTTACTGCAAATTGTTGAGCTGTGCCAGCCACGCCTGACCTACAGAACTAACAGAGGGGAACCCATCCCAGTGGATACCAAGGTATATGTAGGCCTAAGAATGCTAGCTAAAGGTACCTTCCAAAGGCCAGCTGGGGATATGATGGGGATCTCACAGGCATCAGCATCCAGGGTACTCCCCCAGTTCCTGGATACCATGTCAGCACATGCCGTTGAGCATGTAAATTTCCCCAACACCCGTGAGGCATTGGCCAGCAATATGCAACTGTTCCACCAATAAGCAGAATACCCTGAGGTAGAAGGTGCTATAGACTGCACGCACATACATATCAAAGCACCACCCAGTGAGCAGGGTAGGGTCTACATCAACTACAAGGGCTTCCCCTCCATCACTTTCCAGGTAGTGTGTGTGATGCCCAAGGCATAATAATGAATGTGTGTGCTGGCTGCCTTGGAAGCTATCATGATTCCCACATATGGCATCTGACGCAGTTGTACCAGAGATTTGCCAATGGGGGCTTCCCTTATGGTCACCTAGTGGGGGATGCTGGTTACACACTGGAGCTGTGGCTGATGACACCCATCAGAAATGCACACACACCTGAACAAGAACTCCATAATGAGGCGCACACACAGACCAGAATTATAATACAGCATGTGTTTGGGATGCTCAAGTCACGGTTCCAGTGCCTTGATACATCCAGTGGAGCCTTGCAGTACTCACCAGCTACATGTACCCAAATTGCCATCGTATGTGCCATGCTACACAATATGATCCTGTGGAAACAGCTGCAACAGGAACAGCATGGGGCAGGGCCACACAGACCCCCACGATTGCCAAGGCCTGCACAGGCCTTGGAGGAGGAACAACCTGAGCCTGCCCCAGTAGGCATAAGGAGGCATGCCCAGTATGCCCTGGCCTTGGCAAAAAGGCAATGCATAGCACATACACTGACACAGGAGGGACCCAGGGAATAACACCTCTCTCTGACACCCACATACAGTAAAAGGGATGCCAAACATGGCACTATCTGTGCTCAACCATGTGTAGGGAGTGTACTATGTGCATCCGACACAGGCAGCCCTGCAGCACCACCCTCAATACTGGGACACTCCCAAGGTAGGTCACTCAACCTACCAATTGCTGAATGGAGTAGAATATGTTATTCTATGGTATGGATGTGAGCATGTAAGGCAATCGGGTGGCTGAATGGTATGCCAGCAGGTAGTAGACACCTTTAGTGGCACCATGAGATCTGTAACAAATACTGGTGTCACCATAGTAGCCAGTACTACACAGGGTGACAAAACCCACTGCAGGAAATGTGCTGGGCCATATGTGCGTCCATATGACTCACACATGCCAGTCAGGGAGGTTCACATACCCAACAACAGTCTCAGCCAGCAGGACAGGTGTAGATAAACACAAACAAAGGCTGTGCTATAGCATCTGAATGATGCCTATGGGTAACCTCCCTCCCCCCCAGGCCTACACAGACTACAGCAGGTCAGGCAGTGGGATGTTAGTTCTGAAGGGCAAGAAGTCAGAAACTAATATGTAGGTCAATCAAAGCTAAGACCTGTAGTACACTGATATGCCTCTAGTCAGCATGATAGATTAGAACACATAATGGAATGGAGTACCTGACATACCAGTACAGTCATAGCAAATGAGTACAAGTGTCAGGTGTGCCACCCCAATCCTGTGTAGAAATGTAGTAGCAGTCAGGTGTGCACCTCCCAATCCTGTGTAGAAATGTAGTAACAGGTGTGCCCCCAATCCTGTGGAGAAATGTAGAAACAGTCAGTTGTGCCCCCCAATCCTGTGAAGAAATGTAGACTTAATCAGGTGTGCCCCCAATCCTGTGTAGAAATGTAGAAACAGTCAGGTGTGTCCCCCCCAACCCTATGTAGAAATGCAGTAGCAGTCAGGTGTGCCCCCCACTCCTATGTAGACATGTAAAAATGGTCAGGTGTGCCCCTTCCCCCAATCCAGAGTAGAAATACAGTAACAGTCAGGTGTGCCCCCTCCCAACCACTGAGTAGAAATGTAGAAACAGACAGCTGTGTCCCCTCCCCCAATCCGGCGTAGAAATGTATTAACAGTCAAGTGTGCCCCCTCCCACAATCCTGTGTAGGAATGTAGAAACAGTCAGGTGTGCTCCCCCCAACCCTGCTTAGAAATGTAGTAATGGTCTGGTGTGCCCTCCCCAATATGATGTACACACATCCTAACAGTCAGGTGTGCCCCCAACAACCCTATGTAGAAATATAGTAACATGTATGTTTAGGTACAATACCAGTGGAGCACAGATGTACAGAGGTGGCCAAGGTAGCTGGATAGGTTGTAGCATCTGCACAATATGCAGGTATGTGTGTGTTAGGTTGGTGTGTGTCTCATATTGTTTGAGAGTGGTCAGTATGTATGCATGTTGAGGTAAGAACTGGTGGCTATTGCCCACTACTGCTGATGACAGGGACAAGTCCTCACAACTGCAGTGCCAAAGACAATGTCCAACAGTATAACACTAGCAGTAAGCTATTGTAAATGTATGGTGGTAATATGTGTCACCATCTGAAAGACTGACATGGCATGGCTATTGATCTAGATATACAAGCAGTACACAGGGGGAAGTACCCCAGACATACAATATATATTGTGACACTCTGAAATGGAGACACCCTTGGAATTGTACATACAGGTATGCATCACATTATCTGGTCCTGTAGTAGGGGATACCGGTGTTGTCTGCCCGAAGACTTGCAGACCACAAAGGAGGTAGGACTGATGTATTGGGAAACAGCTGATATACCTGCACATACCAGCATAATTGGAATTCCCAACGCATATCTGTGTGTCAGATGCAAGTAGTGTCCATAACACACATGCACCAAGCTCACGCAAACACCACCCACAGGTACCCCTCTGGTCGTAACCCTGTTGTGGGGAATGGATACAATATGACCCCAGCTGTATATGGCAATAATAAAAGAATGCGGCATGCAGTGCAGGTGTCCCATGCAGGTGTGTCCCTAGCCATAGGTAGCATCCTGCCAGCATTCACACCACCTGAACAAGAATGATAGAAGGTATTGGCATGAACACCTAGCACACCTACCCTGTCACCCCAGGGGAATATACTGTATGGCAGTCGAGACTGTAGGACTGACAGAATGCAACTGCCTGCCACATCTGGCCCGCATCAACACCTAATGGCCCATAGGCCTCTGCCAAGGGCCTGTGTTTCACTCGTACTGCCAATGCATGTTATGTCACGGACACCCAACTAACAACATAACACACTCCACATAAGTTATATGCAAGGCCATGTGGATAAACCACAGTAACACATCCACCATGTCCCACTGCATGAACTGTGGACAAACACCAACACACAGCTGTGATGGGGTGATAACCTTAGGGAAAATATCAGAGAATGTATGCATAATGTATGGAAGAGGATAGAATAACAGAGGAGGGGCAGGAGCATGGGCAGCATAGAATGTGCAAGGTCTGACACAAAGTTGTGTGCACACACTATTCCTGGCTGCAAACACATACATGGATGGCTACATACCTGCCCCTACAACACAATAAGGGTAATGTCCTGACTCATGGCCACTGCCTCTGGGTAACCTGTGCGAATCTGTACAGCTGCGAGATATTGCCACAGCAATATAAGGGCATACTGTCATGTCAATGGAAGTACAAGTATGGGATCCTCTGCCAGCAGTGTACCAAGGTGCTGAACCAGATACACAGACCCAGCAGCAAGTGTCTGCAGCTCCCCCTCCAGAATGGCATACTTTACCATGAATATGAAGGCATCTGCCGACAATACTGCACACAGCTGCAGTCACCCTTGTCCCCCAAGACATCACTGTGAGCAGGAATGTCCACCTGACTGTACATGAGGACAGAAAACACCACACACATGTCTGAATATCTCTGCTAACATCAGTACCATGTAGCTGAAGCAGCACATACACAATCACTTACAGTACACATTATCCCCTACACACTTTGTCCCCATATTGCCAAATGATCGACGGATACCCAGCAGAAACAGTTTGCTACCTGTAGGTGTACAACACAAAGGTCCGCACTGGAGTACAAACTACCTGGAATTGATCCACACAGTCAATACAGAAGGGCATACTGGGCATGCCCACATACTTAGAGAAATGAAGGCAATGCCAGACAACAACTTACTGAAAGGTCATACTGGGCATGCTCTCACACTTAAACAAATGAAGCCCATGTCTGCAAACAACAGTGGACCATGCATATCTGGCAGTTGCAGATGTTATTGTAGACACTCTTCAGTATGCACCAGTCATGCTCTGCACACACAGTGGATAGGAATACAGATGTATACCCAAGGACAACACACTATAATAAGCCAAAAGTAGAGGTACATAGATGTGTGGAAGAGAGTGACTATGACAAGGAGCCATCCATTATGAGGCCTGTTCCACCCAGCACACAGCCAAAAGGCTATAACCACATGAGGTCTAAATGTCACTCACTGTAGACATTAGCCACCATTATTCATCATCATTGCAGACTATGTGCTGCAAGTGCTAGCTGTGCAGCATGACTGTACAAGGAAGTAGTCATCTAGCAGCTGTATACATGTACTTGTGGAATATAACCCTGAATGTCCCCGCATGTGGTTTGTCAACCTCTAGATGAATGGGTTATAACCCAAGCACACACACTGCCCTCCCCATAGCCCTACTGTGACAAGCCTGCTGAGGTCATCCACTTTGAAATACACCTATGGGAAAGTTGTAGCTCAGTAATCTCTGTGGCACATCCTATAACTGTGTACTGCTGTAGTGTAATACACTAATTAGGTAGGAGTTCTAATCCCAGACATGGCAACTGTGTGTGCGTCTCTGTCTGTGTAGAGAGCAATACTTTTTAGGCTAGTCACACCCACTACAATTCAAATGCCCTACTTTGGCAAGGCTGCTGATGTCACACACTGTAAAATGCACCTTTTGGAAAACTGTAGTCCTGTGATCTCTGTGGCGTGTCCTATAACTGCATACTGTTGTAGTGTGATAAACTAGTTAGGTAGGAGTTCTAATCCCAGACATGGCAACTGTGTGGGTGTGTGTGTGTGGGTGTGTGTGTGTGTCTCTGTCTGTGTAGAGTACAATGCTTTTTAGGCTAGGCACACTCACTACAATTCAAACGCTCTACTTTGGCAAGGCTGCTGATGTCATTCACTGTGAAATACGCCTTTTGGAAAGCTGTAGCACAGTAATTTCCATGGCATGTCCAATAACTGTGTACTGCTGTAGTATGATAAACTAGCTAGGTAGAAGTTCTAATCCCAGACATGGCAACTGTGTGTGTCTCCGTCTGTATTGAGAGCAATGCTTTTTAGGCAAGTGACACTCACTACAATCCAAATGCCCAACTTTGGCAAAGCTGCAGATGTCATTCACTGTGAAATACACCTTTTGGAAAACTGTAGCCCAGTAATCTTTGTGGCGCATCCTATAACTGCTGTAGTGTAATAAACTAATTAGGTAGGAGTTCTAATCCCAGACATGGCAACTGTGTGTGTGTGTTTTTCTATGTCTCTGTAGGGAGCAATGCGTTTTAGGCTAGTCACACTCACTACAATTCAAATGTCCTACTTTGGCAATCCTGCTGATGTCATTCACTGTGAATTACACCTTTGGGGAAAAAGTACTCCAGTAATCCCTGTGGTGCATCCTATAACAACTTAAGGCTGCAGTGTGATATAGAACTCTGTTAAAGGTTGCGTTCCCTCACATGGCATGTTTGGATGTTTGTGTGTGTGTTAATATGTCTGGGTAGGAACCAATGCTTTTTAGGCAAGTCACATTCACTACACTTCAAATGCCCTACTTTGACAAGCCTGCTGATGTCATTCTCTGTAAAATGCACCTTTGGGGAAAGAGTACTCCAGTAACCTCCATGGTGTATCCTATAACTGCATAGTGCTATAGTGTAATAAGCTAATTAGGTAGCAGTTCTAATCCGACATGGCAGGTGTGGGTTTGTGTTTCTGTGTTTGTCATTCATATCCTGTGAGGAGGTGGTTGTGAGTGTGTAACAACTGTGCCCAATGCTGAGTGGGTTTTGCAAATTTCTTATATGGTGGCCCTAGTATATGTCACAATCTCCACCGTGCAGGGATAACAGATGTGAAATAGCCAAGAGGCTGGGGTGCAAACCATACCCCTACATGTGACATCAAGGCCAGGTGAACAAAGTTAGCAACCCTTGTATTACCCAGAGAACACTCTCAACTCATGTCTCATACACACACACACACACACACACACACACACACACACACACACACTTGCCTAGGCAACAATCGCTATGTTGGTAGTACCCTGCATATTGCCCACTGATAATAATCATGATGTGATTGCAGTGGGCTACAGAGGGCATGGCACCCTGTCTATCAGTCCATTAGGCATATACATGCAGACAGTACACCTACCCAATGTTCCCCACTGGACACCTGCAACAACTGTGGTGCTATCAAATGTGACTGACAAAGGACATACCATGCCTGAAACAAATGCCCTGTATGGACAGATTCCACTGACACCAGGGAATACCTGCATCATGTTATCAATATAAGTGCAGGGTCAACCTGCTGTCCATTATCAGTTCCCGCCACATGAGGCCAGGACTGGCACATCTGATGATAACAATCTGTGTACACAACATGGGCCAGACACCCCAGGTACAGTTCCACATGTCACTGGACATGCATGTGGGACATGTGCACATCCCAGACACTGTCCACGTCATGGACTAAGTAACACATACATAGCAAGCAATGCACAACAATGGCCACACACAATAGTTACCCAGGAGACTGAATGGTGAATACAATACCCACCTGTGTGGGCAAATCCAGACACTACACCCCTGAGCCACACTGCAGACCATTGTCATGTGGCCTAATGCCAAGTTATACCCATCACCTAACCTTGTATGGCCATCTGGCACAGTTGACCACTACACACCCGTGAAGCAATGCACCCATGCATGTCAGTACTGGCACCCTGTGGCTGTGTGTGTAGTGTATGATGCCTATGACCACATTCACACTCACTACAATCCCTACTGGCATACTGACGCATGCTGTCTGATGTCAGATACCTCCACATACCCTTTGCCAATATAACCTCTATATAACCCCTGTGGTGCATGTGATACCTACACAGTACTGTGTTGTGGCAATCTAACTAGTGATGAGTTGTATTCCTGATCCTGCCAAGTGTGTCAATGTGTGTGGGTCCCTGTGAGAGTGCAGCTGTGTTGACGCTGACAACTGTTCATGCGGACAGGCACGTGTACTACACCTACTGTATAGCTAACATATCACTGTTGGAGATATCACTCATCATCACATATATGTTTAGAGAGCTCATTAACATGTAACCTATGTGACACATCCAATAACTGCATAGACATGTGATAGCAATACATAGTCAGTCAAGGGTTTGATACCCTGTACTGGTAAGTGTATAACACAAACATTCTTACGTTTTACTCTCCAACCTCTCCCTGACTTATCTTTGCCTCTGTCTGCCTCTCACACTCCCTCTCTGGTGGATGTGAAGACTTACACCTGCGTTGCTTAGGCAGCAGCATGTGTATTGTAAGTGATGCTCATCATCAGCTGATGGTCTCTGCAGGAATTGCAGCCCTCCTCTAGCTGATTGCATGTGGAACAGCTGTGGTAACATTCCCATAGCCAATTGCATGGAAATACACTCCAATATCTAGGAACATCATGTTGGTGTTGGGCCTTTTCATTCACTGTGAGCAGGAACTAGATCTGTTGTTTGGCAAACAGCATCAGAGATAGATTGGGGATTTACCTCTAACAACATACACTATGAAAACAGGCCAACACACAGGAGGGGGATGTGCCTGAATTGGCTACAGACTGTAAGTGCTGCTATACTGCATTTGGTGTAATGTTGGTTTAACAGGGTGTGTGTGGATATGGCTATCCTATGTTTTAATACCTGTCATATCAGTGCTATGTTTATGAGGAATCCCCATATGTAGGGTCATCTGCAGACTGGGCAGTGTGTGGTGCCTTGTGTTTCTTGTGTTACCCACAGAGCATCTATCTGTGAACTGCAGAAGGTATTGTAAGGATTTCAGTCAGTAGATGGTGACAGCCATCAGAGTTACTGACTTCATATCCCTCATAGGACATATGTTGCAACAAACAATCTTACAACAGTAAATGTTTGAGGTTATCACAGTAACATGTCAATATTGGCCCTCTGTTTGTGCCACCAGCCTCAACTCTCTCAACCTTTGTACATATACCATGCAGTAAGATGTGCATATGTTCAGTACACCATATTTATTGACATCATATCTGATAATAAGCCAGTGAGATATCAGACTGCTACACATTATGTATAGTAGGGGTTATATTTGAGGACATAACCTGGGCATTCTGTGGTTGTTTGTACAGTACTGAGATCTGTGTAGTTATGGTGATTGTCGACAGTGTATGTATTATGAATATGTACCTTGGCCTGTGTACAGACTGTGGTAGATGTCATTGTTCTTGGGCCTGTTCTATCTGATGTTACATGCTGCTCCACTGTATGTTACCCTATTGGCTTACATGTTTGTAGGACCAAACACACACATGACTCATATCACAAACAGGCATCGGAACACACTGTGTAGTGGCCCAGTATATGTAGGGTTGGTGTGTGAGTGGCACATATGAGGATGGTGTTGATCAGATAGTCCATATACTGTAGTATTACACTAGCTTACCATATGTGGCTGTGGCTGTGTTCACATTGATTGTGGTTATGCACTTTCACACAGGTGTCTGTTACTCTGTGCTGTGACATGCCTGTAGAGCCTGCTATCTATGCATGTACATGTGTATTCCCCCATACGAAATGTAGACCAGTGTTGAGGCCGTCTTCCTGTAGCCTGCACAGTGCTTTGTTATATGCCTAGCAGCATAGTTTACTTGCCCAGTGAGATGTCATGTCCAGATACTTACCAGATATACTGCTGCTGGGCCACCATAACAATCATGTATGTCTGACAAATCAGTGGGACGCTGTACAGCTGTATGTCACTAACTAGTGGGTAGTATGTGGCCATGGCACCTCTGTACCAGCAGTTATTATGTGTCAGGACAGACAGGGGTGTCTGAATGCATAACCTATGGGGGCAAATGTATACCAGTACTTACATGATATACCCATCTACATGACTGTTAACATCCACATTGCCAGGCTTGGTCCACATGTCCTGCACTAAGGGGTTCTGTGTGCACCTCTGGACTGACCAGAGTGTGTCAGACTGTCCACATATATTGGCCTATCTCTTCTGTAGTCCTCAGGAGCATTACTGTGCTAGCAGTGGTACTGTACTATTATGTCCTTAGAATGTCTTTAGAATGTCTGTCAGTAGCCAATGGCGCACATGTTGTCTAATCCCTATTACAGTAGCAATAGTCTACAAATATACCTGCAATACATATCTAATAACCCTTAAGAGGTTGGGACTATTGGGGCTGAGGTAGGGCTCCACTCCATGTTCAGGGCATATGGTGAACATATATGTATATATAATTATCCATATATCTATATAGATATATAAACATATACATATCAACATACATGGATGGATTTGTATATGTATATATATATATATATATATATATATATATATATATATATATATATATATATATATATATATATATATATATACACACACATATGCACATATACATATGGATATCAGCATATATATCAACAGTAATAGGTATATCAGACTAGATATGTATGCGCATATAGTTATCAATATCTACATATATACCCACATAAATAGGCATATCTGTACACATAGGATGTGCATAAATATATAGCTATATATACATATATCTATATATACATATACTCATATATATATATATATATATACACACACACACACACACACACACACACACATCTATAGCTATATCTATATCTATAGCTATAGCTATATATATATATATATATATATATATATATATATATATATATATATATATATATATATATAGATAAAAAACTTCTCCAAAGCCAACTTCATGCTACTCAAGTCAGAAGTGACAAACTTCATGACACCCATTCAGACGGGAACTGAAAGTTCAACTGCTGAATCCTACACTAAGGCTCTGTATGAGCACATCCACTCATGCATGAATCGTGCCATCCCAAATAGAACCAAAATGCTCTCATCCAAAAAAAGGAAGCCAATTTGGTGGTCCCCTGCCATAAACAAACTTTACAACAAAAGGAAGAAACTTTTGCAGAAAAGAGGAAAATCCCAGGATGCAAAAAACTCCCTTACTAGCCTCAGTAAGAAACTGAGATGCCTCATAAAATCCTCCAAAGCTAGTTACGAAAATAAAATTGCCAAAGATTCCAAAGACAACCACAAAGCATTCTATAACTATGTCAAGAATCTAAATGGCAATGCTCAGATCTGCTCTGAGCTAAAACAGAATGGCATTAAATATACTGATCTAAAGGATATTGCTAATATCCTGGCAGATCGATTCAGTGCCAACTTCACCCCCCTCTCACCCCCTAAATGGCCCATCTCAATACCGGAAGATTGCCAAATTGCAGTAATAATGGTCACACGGGTACAAAACGCACTCTCTAAAGCCAAGAATACAGCATCCATGGGACCAGATGACATCCCGGGCTGTGTACTACATGAACTACAATATGAACTGGCACCTCACCTAAGTGTCATGTTTAATCATAGCCTCACCTCAGGTTTCATGCCCACTGAGTGGCGCAGAGCTACAGTTATCCCAATCCACAAGGGGGGATCCACCTTGGATCCCGGAAACTACTGTCCCATCAGTCTGACAAGCCTTATCTGCAAGGCCATGGAGCGTATTATCATGGAACTTATAAACAAAGACATTGGCAACCTTCAAACACTGGACCCCACCCAGTTTGGGTTTGTGAAGGGCCGATCTTGCCTCCTGAACCTGATTGACTTCTTTGAATCAGTCTCCAGAGCCATGGACAAGGGTAAGGTGGTCCACACAGCCTATCTAGACCTTGCCAAGGCCTTTAACACCATCCCCCACTCTGGAATCATAGATAAACTTACTAAGTTGGGCATTAATCCCTATGTCACCCAATGGGTTGCTAAATGGCTTACTGATAGAACCCACACTGTAAAAGTAGCCGACTCCAAATCCAGCTCCAGACAAGTGACAAGTGGAGTACCTCAGGGTTCAGTCCTGGGGCCGCTCTTGTTTGGCATCTACTTCTTCTCTGAAGTACAGGTCAACACTAAGGGACTGTGGCTAACAAAGTTTGCAGATGACTGCAAACTGGGAGCCATTATTGAATCCCCAAATGATGTGGATACTCTACAAAAGGGCCTTACAGAAACAGATGCTTGGTGCCAGAGCCATGGGCTCAAGCTCAATGCCAAGAAATGTATTGTTATCCCCTTTGGGAAAAAACATGTATCCATGAATTACCATGTAGGTGGCAGTACACTAAACACAGAAAGTGTGATAAGAGACTTAGGGACACAGGTGGACAGTGGTCTCACCTTCGATAACCACATCGCCACAACAGTCAGGAAATCCTTCTATGTGGCACACCTCATCACGAAGGGCTTTTCATCCAGAAAAAGGAGGTCATTGTCCCACTGTACTCATCCCTCATTAGACCCATTATAGAATACAATGCCCCATTTGGTATGTACCTCTCAAGACATCTGCAACAACTGGAAAGGCCTCATAAATACCTCACTAAAAGAATCACAGGCCTAAAGCAGATGCCCTACGCTGACCACCTTAAAAAACTCCAGCTATACTCTGTTGCATATCGTCTACTCAGAGGCGATCTCTGCTTAACATACAAGGCCATGTCAAACCCAGAGCTGTTGGACATGCTACACTTAAAGAAATCCCAATCCCTCAGAGCTAAACGCTCCAGGGATCTAAACCTTGTCATCACAATAAACAAAATATGCTGGAGGGATAGGTTCCTGACCCAAAGACTCCCCAGACTCTGGAATAGATTGCCCATACATGTCAAGCAGAGTGCCTCTTTGGACCTCTTCAAGAGGAACCTTGACGATTGGATGGAAGAAAGGAAATTCACCCAGGGATCACGTCAGTCACCCTGCTAGACAGGGGTCCAGGAAAGTAAATAATGTGGGAAGAAATAGCCAGGGAATTGTTATGGCTAGGCTTGTATAGGCCCTAGGGCTGATAGCCTAGTATCAACCTATGACCCTATGAACCTATGAACCTATGAACCTATATATATATATATATATATATATATATATATATATATATATGTACATACGACACATGGACGTATATATGTTGCACTATACAGATGTGTATACAGACATATGTATGAGTATACATGTGTATGCACATGTAGACATATATAGACCTATTATATGTGCATGAATTAAAATCTGTTTTTTACATTTTCTTACTTTTACCTTGGATATTTCATTCTGAGAATGAACTGCATTGATTTTATGCCCGGGTTACCTCTCTGCCTGATTATTTGGATTTATCTATTATATGTATATAACTATATTCCTGTCATGTGTAAACCTCACGGTTGTGTTTACCCTTCCAGATGTATCGCACCGTACTTATCTGCTATGTGTGCATTATGATAAAACAGCATATGTGATGCAACAGTTATATTAATAACAAGGACTACACAATTTAAGAAGTAAAGGCAATTGTTCAATACTACTCAATATGTGTATTGACAGGTATATTGGTAAAACAACAGCTGTCTTCACAGTGGTCATGGCCTAGTGGTTAAATGTTGTGACTTTGGTGTACAGGGTCCTGGGTTCAAGACCTGCAAGGGATATTCATTTTGTTGCTGGGCAGAACAAGGGCTGTCAGATGCAGAGTGGTTAAGGCAGTTTTGAGCAGCTTTAAGTGGGTTTGCATGGGTTTGTGTGAAGCTAATCAGTGCTAAGCTACGGGTAAATATATGGGCACTTACACAGTGTAGAATTCACTTACCAGTGCACAAATCAGCTCAGCTGTTATATTGCAGTAATGCTGATACTTGCTAAGCATGGCTTAGCCCTGGTAACCAGGTCACACCACCCAGTCTGATAACATAGCAGGGTGATGATATCTGTAATGAGTGTATGTAATGCCATGTACAATACATGCACCTATGTGCTGTCATTACAGTAGCAAGGAGTGTGAGTGTCATGTGTGAGACACAGACATATATGAGGCCTGTACAATACTGTTATCTGTGTGAATGTGTTACATACAGGGGTAGTAGCTCAGGGTACATGCTTTCACACTTGCATGTAGCGTATCATGGCATTACTACTGTTGACAGTGCTTACCCAGGCAAGAGCAGAATGCTAAATGTAGTACTGACAACAGGCACACCTGCAGGCATATCTGGTCACTGAGGCCTCCTTGTTGTATTCCATGGCGTGTGAGCTGCGTCACACTATATAACCCTTACTGGGCAATGATCCATCATGTGGAATGTAACTGTAGACTACCGTCTGTACAGCACATGTTAGTGAGGGCTTCTGACATGTAGCTATGGCATGCATATTGTTGTCAAACGTCTATCTGTCAACAAACTCATCCTACTGCATAGCTACTTGCCAAACTGATGACTGTCAGTCCCTGTACAGATGTGCAGATAGCAGGTATCCAGCTGGGATATGTACAGGCAACCTATGCTTGATTGACACTGATATCTCTGCCCAGCTGTGTAAGAACTGGCACATACAGGAGATGTCACCCTGTATGCACCACATGCCATGGGTACCTCCACTACACAAGAACATGCTTGGGTACAGGTCTCCATCACAGACACTAACCATGTGTTGTAATGCATGTTGCATACATGTCAACTTGATTACCTCAGTGGCCATGATGTGCAGGAGGCACCTGGAAGATTGGCTGATGCATGTCATTCTCAGCCTGAGAGTCGCCACAGTAGTGTCTGTCGATAGATTGTCTGCTGCCACCTGGTAGGTGGCAGAATACCACTGTACACACAAACCCTGCACAAGCCATCTCTCCTTGGACAATAGCTAGGTACACAGTTATGACCACCTGCAGTGATGCATCCCTGTACTGACACATGTATGTGTGCATGACTGAGTATAACAGTGTCTGCGTGTTAGCACACCTGTACTTGAGAATTCCATGAGGGCCTTCACAACCAATGCAACACCCACTGGCATAGTCAGTTGTGGCTGCTACTGCATGGGACATTGCATGTACCCTGTTAAGCTCCTCCCCATACTGGCTACATGAGCCTTGTAGTACCAGCACAACAGTGTTTTACAAATGAGTTGATAGGCATGGGATATCCATTGTGTTCTGGCATGTGTGTGTAGTTGTGCATGCCCATATATCTGTAGGGTACAGCATTCTCAGGCCACATACTCCTATTACAATACCCATTGCCACACAGTAGTACAGAAAGTGTTGTTGCTGCCCATAGGTGAGGCATGAGAATGCAACACCCTACTACGTGTGTGGCATGTGCCTGAGATGCATATCCCTGTAGTACCACTGTTGAGGTATACTATGGGTTGTATCGCAGTCTCGGCCAATGTGTGATGGTGGATATGGCAGAGTGTCATCATGGGTTTTAGGGAGTACAATATCCACTGGGGGATGTGGGTGCTGTGTACACTGTCATTACACCAAGGTACATCCGGTATATGTCCCATGTTCCACATTATGGGTACCACTGTCACCAAGAACCATACAGGTAACTGATAGCACAATCCAAGCCAGTTATGCATGTGCTGTGTGCAGCCTACCTGCAACACACTGGACAAACAGTAAAGTTAGTTAGCAGCGATAGGCCCCGGCATCTCGGATGTGTGTCTGCCTGTTATGTGTCTGTTAATGTGTATATGAAGGTATGTCACACTACGTATTGCCCATATACACCCATTACATCCCCCATTAGCATACTGCACATGTCTGGGGATGTTCTGCATGTAACATGTTACCTGGGACACACCTCACCCTAAATGCTGTGTTGCGTGTGCAATGTAAGCCACACACATCAGTATCAGTAAATAGCTAGGTAGGGGTCTAGTCCCAGTGGTACCAAGTAACAGTGTGCATGTATATGGATGGGTCTACATCAGGTTGCAGGGTATACATGCCTCAGCAGGTCACCTGACCATGTGGCACAGGCAATAACCGTTTTAGTAACCAGTGACACGTGTTCAGCTGTACCCCAGTTATATCACAGCCATGGTGTCACCGCAGTGCCATACCTCATTGTGGAATATGACTGCAGACCATCCTCATGCTGACACACGTACACCTACAACACAAATGGATAACATTACAGAGGCCACAACCAACCAGTGTTACTAACAGCTATATTGCATCATTGCTGGATGGCTACACTACCTGCTATATATGTATTACATTTTACTCCTTACATGTTACACTGCCGTACTGTGGTACACTGTAGTACACTCACTGTGTGCATCAGAACCATATTAGCCTGTCCCTGCTTTGATGGTATGGATGACAGGGATGTGGAACAGGTATCATCATATGCATAGAGTGTGATGTTGGTTTGCCAGAGGCCGTGGGTGGGCCATACATTTCACACCATGTGTGCGGGTGAGGGGTGTACTGCAGTGAGCTGGGTGTGGTGCAGTGGTGCGTAAGTATAGGGTTGTCCTAGGTGTGTTTGTATAGTGTGTGGGTATATATGCACACAGTTCTGCCATGTGGTTGCCTTACACAGGAGTTTATGGACAGCTGCAGACCATAACTGGCAGGGTGTGCAGTTCACTGACTCTGGCCACAGACATATCGACTGTGCCTGTCAGGGGTTCCATGGGCACATCCAGGTACAGGCCTCAATGTGCTACTCTCACCTGCTAATGAAAAATGTCCGCTGGTACCAGGCCCCTCCTGGGACTGGCCAGGACCATGTCCATGTGGCCTGCTGTGGTGTGATGTGGACAGCACCCCCCCCACACTACCAGGGTTGGTACTGCCACTACAGGAGCCCCCTTGGTGTCCTAGCACGTCCACGTTCACTGCCAGCTGTTGGTGTTGCTGGCCTAACTCCCACCACACATTCAAGCACGGACAGACCACGGTCGATGAGGGCCATCATCTCACCTGACTCTCTATCTATGAACTCAGTTAATGCATGGACGGCATCTGCCAGTTCATGGGCATTGTCACTTGCAGATTTGAGAGCAGTCCTCTGCAGCCTCAGGCCCTGTCTGATGTAACGTTCTATACGTGCCTGTGCCTCCATGACAGCCTAAAACATGTGCCTGCTGGTACCAGCTATGTTGCCTCTGCCAGGGGCATAATGTCCAGTGACCCTACCATGAACACCCTAGGACATCTGCCTATGTAATGCCCTGCCGGACATCCAGCTATTTCTGCTGCAACCAGATACAGTAGGCATGGTTACCACACTTCCCTGTGCACAGCCACCAAATGCCAGCTGTCCCTCCACTATGGCCACTGATGATAGGGTATGTACAGGCACTGAAACTGTGTGAGGGCGTGGGGTGGTTAAAAGGGGGATGTCAAATGATGGTGCTGTTTCGGCCCCTGAGAACCCAACCTGTGCCTCAACAGTATTATCATCATCTTCGGTGTCAGTATGGACACCAACATCAGACTGCATGCAGGCGGGACCCTGACTCACCTCACCACCTGTGGGGGAAAACGATAAACACACTTTAAAACCTGTATAGCACTGCCTAACAGTACACACACACACACACACAAATACACACACACCACTGTAATACCTACCTGTCCGTGACTTTTCAGACAGTCCCACATATATTTCCATGTGTTCCCCATCCTGCATCCCACTTGGTAACATACACACATTGATACCACTCATTATAATATCAGTCATCTAAATGCCTAGACAAGTGAGCACAGCACAAGACCTGTTACTACATTACCTGCCTGACCTGTGTGTAGCAGTGTTAGATGACCTCACTGCCATCAGTCAGTGTTCACCCAGCATATGTCGGGACATCATGAGCATGGCCCCTATATGTGCAGGCTACTATGTTCACTCCATAATATCACACACTGGTGTGTCATGTGTATGTATTACTCAGTACATGCCAGATATGATGCTCAATCAGTATATCATGTGACAACTGTAATTTATTGATACACTACCTGGTGTTGACTAGTACTTCCCCAATGCATCTGTAATGCTGCATACGTGGGATGTACGTCACCTCTCTGATGAATGCGATATTAAGGGTATACCTGGTGTCTACCTTCCCTCTCAATACCTGTTCCATGCTACAGACTTTATTATACTATCAGTTGTCCTGTGATTACATACATGACAAGTATTCCTGGTGTGTAATGTGGCAGTCCATGTACATGTACTGCACTTTCCCAAAGGGAGGTACTGCTGTATGCACACCCCACAATATTACGTGTGCATACATGGCCACCCACACAAACACACACACATGCATGCACGCATCCTACATGCACCAACCTCCCTCCACTTCACCAGAGTGACCCTACAGACAAACTAACTAACCACCAGGATGCACACACACACACACACACACACACACACACACACACACACACACACACACACACACACACATGCACATACAGGCGAGGTTGCACAATGATAGTACACACAGACCTCCTATTATCCATCTATCAACATGAAGAACATATGGTACACAACAGCATGCAGTACAGCAATAGTCAATCTGTGCTAGTAACAGTATACATGTGTGTGATCCATGTGCTGTGTCACTAAGTGATACCCCTTCCCCTGGATACCACTGCATCCATGTATACAGTATTGCTGTGCACCTGTTCTGCACCCTGCCATGTAATGTGCACCACACCTCACAGGTGTACAACCCATGGTGGAATGTGTAGTACTGTATCAGTTATGTCAGCTTTAATGCTCATAGCCCCTATGCTTTTCAGCAACACATACCTGGGATGATATGTGGACAGATGTCATTTGTGAATGCCTGATGTCTGATTTACAGTTCTCAACAGCAGTGGACCATGTATGACCAATCCAATACTCTTACACTAAAAACCTTCAGAGCATACAGTGGCTATGGGGGTGTGCACACACTTCTTGATATGACACACCCGTCCGTGATCTACACTGGGACTGCATCACTGCATATCTTAACAGTACATGAGCCTGATATGTGACATATGTCCTGTACTTTCACATGCAGTGTCTACGGAATGTGTTAGGTGTGCAAATGCTGACCGCATTGTATACACTCCGTGTGGGCATATATGTGCTATGACGGTTTGTCGCACCTCTTGTTGTGTGTACTACAGCAGTCACTATTCCTGGCTGGAGTATACCAGTGTGGACCATCTGCAGTTGCCAGTGTATGTTCAGTCTGCCCTACACATGTCCCCCTAATCTGCACGATTGCAAGGTCTACACATGTGCACATCCCTTGGTGTTCACACACTGCCATCACTATTGCTGTGGGGGTAGGGTTATGTCTGCCACAGGTCCTGAACCTGACTATGTCTGCCACAGGTCCTGAACCTGACTATGTGCAGATACAGCCATTCTTAGCATCCTTAGGATCCCTGCTGCAGTACACTGGTGTGTCATGCTGACACCCCCCCTTCTGCCTTTTGCAGATGCATGACAAGTAAGCCCTACACATGTGTGTCACTTTGCAGTGGCCCATACTCTGAACACCACATGTTACAGCCTAGTCCCAGCTGATAATGTGGACTATTGTAATGCCTTATGCCATAGTGTATCTCTGCAGCAGTTGCCATTGTCCTACAGGTATATACACTGGTGTTGCACTGTATATGGGTGCTGTTCCAAACATGTCCCTACTGTAGGCCATGTCTCCCACCATTATGTTACTCCCTGGGGACATATTCCGCAATGACAGGATGTTAGTTATCATGCAAGTGTCTGACATAACCTTCCAATACCCCCATCATGGTCACCCCTGTGATGCCATGCATTTCACAGCAACAATGCGTGCACATATACAGCATGCATTCTGGCTAGGTGTGTTAGATGTGTGCATGAAATATACCATCGCCATTACATGCTCAATGTGTTAACAAGCATCTACATAAACTATATTCACCTGCTACAGGCTGCTGCCTTGGTGGTATCTCGGAGGGACCTACATAAGAGGGTGAGAGATGCAATGTCAGTGGCCACATCTGTGGCAGTGCTACAGGGTCAGTGCAGTATTACAATACATCAACAGTACATTTCCACAATACTACTACATATGGACATCTGTTTATCACTACTCTGCAGCAACACAATATAGCTATGACATGTCAGATATGTATGATCTACATGTACCGATGCAGATGTGTACACAACAGTGGTCTACTGATGTGCCCTGTGGGCTTACCTGCACGCTCCTCGGCCGGTGTGTGGGTGACACCCACCTCCACAAAGTTGTCCGGCGGTTGGTGGCTAGCCGGATGGGCAGGTGCCACGAGGCTGGCCAGGAGCTCCTCCACACATGTCAGGAAGGGATGGATGGCATGCCCCCCCCTGTGATGAGGTGATCCCCCCGGACTTCAGCAGCATGCCAATGGGCATTGCAAAGCAGGTCAGAACAATGATGCTGGACCTGTTCATAACTGTGGTTGTGCAGTCTGACATCATTGGCCCTGTGGAAAAGGTCGTTCCACAGGGTGGTCCACTCCTGCTGCTCATGGACGGCCCAGCCAAACAGGACAGGGCAGTGCTGGATTAAATAGGTGAGCAGTAATTCATTTTCAGCAGCTGAATAAGATGGTAGCTGTGCATGTGACATCTTGACTGAAAGACATAAAGATGAAAACAGGTCTGAGCAACTCATACAGCAAGATTACCACAGTTCTTAATACACATCTCTGTCATCCTCACCAAATCAGTGACAACAAACTGTACACACAACTCATTAGGTATGGCTACAGCTTACCTACCAGTGGGATAGATATTGTATTGTACCACACTTTGTGCTATGTGTTTGTAGCCATGTTCCCTATGTGGACACTATCATTGCTGGCCTGTTACAGACAATTCACCTGCATGCCATTGTCAGAGCCACTATGGTTCCATATATGCCTGTGGTATGGCTGCTTTGTGATTGCTGCACATCTGACATTCTGTGTTATTGGGGATATCTATGCATGCTGTTGGACATGTTCCAGGATTGTGTAGACTATTACTACCAATATATGTTCTTTAACAGTGACACAATAGCATGTATATGTACTATTGTCCAGCAGAACCACCTCTCCAAACCCATCTGCCCATGTTACCTGGCCACATCACATGTGTGTCCCACGCTGGGGCCTCCTCATGTACTGGTCCAGAAATACCATCAGGTGGAACCAACCCAAGGGATGTTCCCACCCTTAGGGGCATACACAGACATGTTCCTGTTCCCTAAGGTCAGGTTCAGAGTCTGTTAAATAATAATTTTATATGTGTACATATGTAAACATTTGCATACCTATATGTGAGGTACATTAAGACATCAGGTCTGCAATCTCACAACACCTTCCTGCACAGCTGCACTGTTCTGCATTGCTACAAAACAGACAGGTGCCACATATGGACACAGCCCATCATTAGGGGTGGTATATGTAGGACCAGATTGCAGGTAACCCTATTACACACCTATGGCATTCTTGCATGCTTCATTACAGATTAACCTGAGTATCCTGCAAGGGATGGCTGTGGATCCCACGTGTCCATCATAATGGCATTACTTCCACCACCAGCTATTGGCCACATAATATACATGCTTCCCATTACACAATACACACTATGATGGCTTACATCTTGTCAGTCAGTGCTTATCAGCACAGTTGATGGCTAAGGCCCACTACTCACAGGGACAGACACTATTGTCCATAGCAGTTGTTCAGTTGAACATCATTACAACAAACCCTGCTGGCACATATAAATCATTACACATCATCTATCTCATTATTATGGACCACCTACTACATTCAGTTACATGCATATATACTTCATAAACCTGTTGTGGGAATGTTGTCTGTTCTGGATAGTTTGCTGGTTGTAATTATTTTCTTTGTTTTGTTTTTGTTTTTTTTTTTTTTTGCTTTGCCTTTGTCTCTCTCTCTCTCTCTCTCTCTCTCTCTCTCTGTCTCTCTTTCTCTCTCTCTCTCACACACTCTCTCTTTCCTGCTTTGAATAGATTGCAGCATGGATTTTGTAGGTGATGCACATGATCAGAAGCCTCTGCACCAATCAGTGTCCTCCAATTGCTACCTGCATGCAGCATGCTGTGAAGTACTTCCAATTACCACTGTCATGTCAACCACCTACTATAAATTCCTACATCATGTGGGCATGGTCCCTTTACATTTCCTGTATGATGGACATCCTTCCTGTGTGTGGGCATCAGTGTTACAGACAGCAGGTAGCAATGCCTCTTACAGGAGAACCTGCACGGTGAGGTCAGCTACATATTTGTAGATGGTTCCATAACTACAGACAGAGTGTGAGTAGAGTTGTATGCATTGCATAGCACTGGTGTTACAGGATTTGTGTGTACATACTAGTTTAACTTGGAATGCAGTCTGTCTGCATAGCTCTCAATTGTGGGCCTATCCTCTTGATGGCCAGAGGTGTGCCTATTATGTTTTGTCTTTCCACCACACAGGTCTTGTGTCAGATATATCACTGGCAGTGTGCGTGTTGAGTGCTATCAGTACATGGCTACATCCATTTCTGTTTCTAACTTCATATTCCTGACTGAGGGCATGTTCCAGACTATCTTGTAACACCAGCAACTTGCTTAGTGTATGACAACAGTTTTACACATATGGGCCTGTGTTCCAGCCTCTGTCCTCCACCTACATACCAGGCTTTGCACATATGACATGCTGTCAGGGGTTGTTCTGTAGTGGCTGTGAGTATGTCATGCTGCCATTCCTGCCATCAGTCCACTGCTGATGTGTCCCCCACACCTACTGTAGGGTTGAGGCCATATATATGTGGGCTTCACCTACACAATACATGTGTGCCCTTATGCAGTCCAGAGGCCAGTGTATGTAACAGTGGTATATAGCCCTGTATTATTGAGTCTAGGGAGGTGGCACCATAACTATCCTAGGCTGTTACAACATGGGGGGATATCAGGGGTAAGCTGCCTTAAGGTAGCTGGATGTATATTACCATACAATCCACCTTGGATAAATGCAGACCTACTGCCTCCTGCCATACAATTTGTTCTGCTTGTCAGTGTGATTGTGATGGTGTCAGTTATGCCTTGTTATGTAACAGTTACATCCCATTGTGTCAACTGAGGTCTTTACCCCCTAGGGATTGTGTAAAGAGTGTGGATAGAGGCTGCTGACCTATACATCTGCATTACTTACTGTTGATTGTTTGGTATCCTGTGGCCCAGTCTGTCTTTACTATTGTACTACTTGAAGGCTTCGGCCTGGACAGCAACATATGTCAACCTTTCCAGACTACATACTGAACCTTTGTCGATTTTTGTAGAAAAGAATTTACATGTGGTTTTAGACAAATGCAAGACTGTATTAAGAGATACGAAAGATTTTTTGTCTCAGCTTAGTAATTATGTTGATGTTATTGCAGGACCGTGCTTCTTTGTTACATTAGATATCGCCTCTCTTTTTACTGTCATATCGAATGATTGGGGATAGAGAATGTTAGACATGTACTACTCACACATAATACATCCACTGACAAAGCTCATCTTCTCTGTACCCTCCTAGAAATTATCTTGGAGAACAATGCTTTTGTTTTCAATGACGTTTTCTATTTGCCAAAAGTTGGCATGGCTATGGGTACAGCTTGTGCCAATAGCTATGCCAACCTAACATTGGTTAATTGGGAAAATCAGTACATTCTATCCAGTGACAGATTTGGCACATTGATTAGATGGTATATGCGCTTTGTGGAAGATTTTTTTTTTGTGGTGGCAGGGCCCTGAAGAATCCTTGCTGGAGTTCTTGCAGTATATAAATGGAGAGAACACTTTTTTGAAAATTACCTATAAATATTCCTTTACTCTTGTAGAGTTCTTAGTTGTACAGATCAGTAGGGATGCCCTATATTCCATGTCCACGAGCGTTTATAGGAAAAGTGTTAGAAGGAATAATGTTCTACACAATAATAGCATGCATCCTAATCATACCAAACTAAATGTGCTTCGGGGGCAAATTTTCCGTATCATGCGTCTACATAATGAGGATGCACAGTTAGAAAAGGCACTCATCCTACTCAAGGAAGAATTTATAAACAGAGGATACAAGAGAGAATTCATTGAAACACAAATACTTGAAACCTGGAATGAGAGGGAAGGCAGATGTAAACCATATTTTAGTACTGATCATAGCCCTACCTCTGCACAAACTCCTGAACACATTGTTGATCAGAGTCGAAGCCCTATGAATGTTGGCAATAAGCTTAGGGTGCATTTGACCTATGCTAGCAACATCAGCATGGTATGTGATACTATCAGTGCCAACTGGGACATTCTTCTAAATATACCTGAACTACAAGGAGTGATTGGAAATAAGCCAGATTTTACATTTAGGAACAACAAATCTCTCAAAAATCAACTTTGTTATAGACCATTGAATCCTCTTAGCTATGCCCAATCTGACAGAAAGGGTACCTACACCTGTAGAAGGTGTATGGCTTGTATATGCATATACACTTAGGGTCATTTCATTCACCCCCAACTTGGTTTCAATATTGACACTAGTTTCTATGCTGATTGTCAGACCAAGAATCTGGTATACTTCTGTTTCTGCATCACTTGTTTTTCCTATGTAGGCAAGACAAACAGGGCTTTCAAGGACAGGATCCTTGAACATCTGAGACATTAGAAATGTGAATGTATCCAGTGCTTTAGCTATGCATGTTAATGAGACAGGCCCCAGTCATGAGTTCAAGTTCTTTGCTTTAGAGTTAGTACATGCTAATATTCGAGGTGGTGATCTAACAAACAGGACTGAATCCATAGAACAGAAATGGATTATTCAGCTACAGGCTGACAAACCTCCGGGTTTGAACAGCAAGGTATCAATAAAACCTTTCCTTAAAGCAAGAGCTCTGAAACATCGTTAGCCCTGCTGTTAATATGATAACATCAATTTTTTATCATGATGTTCTATGACTATATTTATATCTCTCAATTATGTATTTGGTAGCATATGCATGTCACACAGTTTACACACCATCCTATCCTCATTTTTGTTAACTATACATTTAGTATCAGGCAGTTTTTATTAGTACCATACAATAGTCATACTAGTTCAACCACTTCTGTCTTTAGACTCTCAAACAGATTGATTGCCTTGTTTGTTTGTTTGTTTTTTTTTTACTATTATATATGCTGATATAGCAAGGAATCAGCAGGATTTTTAGACATTCTATTATTAGTCGCTGCTTTAATAAATGCTGCTATTTATTTGTATAATAATCTGTTTTTATGCATGTATATGTGTTGTGGTTTTAAGGCTGCAATAGTTTGATAGTGTTTAACATTGTGGATGTGAGCTGCTTTCAATTGCCAGCACAAAGGAAGTCTATTTTGCACTACAGTATGTAATTTAATTGTACTGACCTTTCCCTCCCTTCTAGACTTGTACTTGATTGGTTGCTGTAACATTTAAATAGTCACCTGTTACCTTGTGTTTAACATGGCCTGATGAAGCGGAGTTTGTTATCCGTGAAAGCGCTTACCTGTTTGTACTTTTTAGAATAAAAGAATCAACAAAACAAAGCAAAGATCGTATTTGCCATGTTTGGAACCTCTGTGGTTGTTTTTGCTGCTACTATTCTTTTCCTTGGTGGTTCCTTTATAAGAAACGAGGTCTCTGTTGTATCCCATACTGTATTAGTATAACTGTTCCACAGTTGCATTACTCTGTTTGTATGGATGTCAGTGTCTAAACAGCTATATGACAACAATAATATGTTGTGATGCCAATTAGACCAGATTACATATGTCCAGTGGACATGTGTGCAAAATGGACAGCTATGTATGGGGTGAGATTTTTTTTTTTTTTGGGAACAGATTGCCCTTTTTTTCAGGTAAGAGTGGGATGTTGGGGAGGGATAGTAGGCATATTTGGGAAGGTAGGTTGGGTAGGTTAACAGACAAGACAAGATGCATACAGGGGCAGTATATGACACATCTGGGGGGTAGACACCTTGATGGGAGGGGTGTTGGGATATCAGAAGCCCATGAGCACCTAGTGGAAACAGTCGGACTGAGATCCCCACCCATGGGAGGTCACCACTGCACCTTCACAACCCCAAAGGTGGCTGTGCTGGGGGCTGAGTCGCAGAGCCAGGTCGACCCTCTAGTTTCAACACATGGCCCTCGAGCTGGCATAGCAGATCTCAGATCTCCCTGCTGAGCTAGCTACGCACCACGACCTGGACCTGGCGATGGGTGACAGGTTCCTGTCCGCGCCGCTCATGGGGGGGACAAGCCCCATCCTGTGAGGCAATTCCACCCGATGGTGGTGCAGGACCTATGGATGAAGAGGTCCTGGGTTGGGCCCCAGACATGGTCCCTGGTGCCATGGCCAGCTGAGGTGGGACAGGTGGGTCTGCTGGGACCGGCCTTCCCAAATGTGCTATAGTGTATAAATTTATCATCATATGTGGGTTAGTAATGGTCAACATACTCCAGGGTTAGGTATAACAGCATGCATAGATATTCCCATTAACCCAGACACCAGATACAGAACAGTTGCATAGCAAATGGAACACATGCATATATGGGACCACAGTGGTAATAACAACAGTATGCAGGTACATTGATGGTACCATGCCACCAATGTTGGAATATTTCAATATAGCACATGCATGGAAACAGATTTAAATAATAATCAACCAAGAGGACATAATCAGAACAGTGAAGTCATTACATACCAGTTGAGGTGGGTATGTAGTTTATTGTTGGAGATATGGTAGGGGTGAGAAAGATGTCAATTAACAACTAGTATATTCCTGTAGTCCACATTACTTTCCTAGTCAGTGCTGTGATCTGTACCTTACAAGTATTACTACAGTACCCTAGAGCCTTAGTTTAGACAGTGATATGGCTGTCATCATCATTATACATGAACTGGTTTTACCTGCAGTATACACCTCTTACTGGATATACCTGTGGAGGAAATGTTTGTTAACACTAACTGTTTCTACACATACTCACAGATTCCAGGTTGATGGTGTGCACATAGCTGTTCATCTCTTTCTGCACAGACTCTGGCCATGTCATGACCACATGCAGGTGAACCGAGACATATCTAGACTACCACACTCTTATACAGGCTTTCCTGCACAGTTATATTATGTAGCACAGTGTGGGTGACAGTGATCAGTGATACTGTATTATTCAGAGCAATTGCAACACTTACAATTCCATACAATACCAGAGTAAACAGTACCAGTACAGTGTATCAAGCTTTTTTTTTTTATTGGCACAGTGTTCATATCCAACATACCTGTGGGAGCAATGTTTGTTAGCACTACCCAAATGCTGCCACACAAAGTACCAGATTACACATTAGTATTATGCACATACATCTCATTCTGTTACTGTACACACTCTGGTCACAGCTTGATGACATGGGGGTGTAGAATGGACATACTTGGCTTATTACTCCCATAACAGTTTCGGGAGTTGCTAGAGTGACGGGTTTGTTCTCATAGATGTGTGACAATCAGTTGTATTCCCTGTTTGCTGCCTAGACATCTGGGATTATCCCACAGACTTCCCAGGGGGACAGGCAGCAGATATGAGCCCATATACTGGACATTCTGGTCTTATCTGTACAATTGTGGGGTATGATTCTATATGCAGTCTACTTCCACTCCCAGGATTCAGACCATGGCTGTGTCTGCTACAACTTAAACATTGTTGATCAGAGTTATGTGTGCTATATAGATATTGCTGTATATCTCCTATCTGCTTTCTGTCTTATAGTTCTCCTGTGGTTTTGCATTCTGACCTTATATTACAACACTTTTATACAGGATTTCCTAGAGAGTTACATTTTATAGGACAGTGTGGGTGACAGTGATGAGTAATACCTTATTATTCAGAGCAACAGCATCAGTTACAGTGCCATACAATTCCAAAGTAAACAGTACCAGTACAGGGTATCATTCTTGTATTTCTGGGCACAGTGTTGGTATCTGACAGACCTGTGGGAGAAATGTTTGTTAGCACTACTGGAATGTTGCCACACACAGTACCATATTCCACATTACTATTATGCACATACATCTCACTCTGTTACTGTACACACTCTGGCCACAGCTTGACAACATGGGGGTGTAAATGGGACATACATGGCTTATTACTCTCACAAGATTTTGGGGAGTTGCTAGTGTGCCAGCTTTGTTCTCATAGATGTGTGTCAATCAATTGTATTTCCTGTTTGCTGCCTATACTTCGGGGATCCTCCCACTGATTTCACAGGGGGACAGGTTGACAGGCAACAGATATGGGCTACTTTACTGGACGTTCTGGACATATCTATATAGATGTGGGGTATGATCCTGTATGCAAACTACTACCATTGCCAGGATTCGAACCATGGCTGTGTGTGCTAAACTTACAGCAGTTCACTTCTCAGTTGCATGTGCTATTCGGATTCTGTTGTCTGCCCTTTCACTGTTTTCTGTCTATGTGTCTCTCAGTTGTACTAATTGGTCTCTGGGGATTACACAAGTCATATACAGGCATTCCTACACATTCTATTTATGGTGCACAGTGTGGGTAACAGTGCTTAATACAACAGTACTATTATGTGATTGCAAATCTACATTACCATACGATACTAGATTATACACATGCAGCCCAGCAGTTAGACTTTTATTGTCATGCTATTACGCTTTTATTTACATACAAACTATATGAGACTCTTCCTGCCATATTCTCCAGTGTATATAGTACTTGCCTTAAACAATACAGGTTTTATACATTCAATTAATTTACTAATATTTTTAGATTTATTTCCTATGACAGTACATGCAAGGGTATTACTGGCCTGCCTCACGTTGCAACCTCTCCAGGCAACTTCCGTGGACCTCATGGTTTGTGGCCCACTCACTTGCAGCTGCGGAGGACATAAGAGGAATATTTAGCCATACCTATCCATGATATACATTAGCTGCCAATTATTACACAGATAGTGGAGTGATACTTACAAACAGCTGGGGCAGCCCCTGCTGTTCTAGCCTCTTGTATCCACTGCTCCAAGAGGTCCACCTTACACTGCTTCAGGTCAGCATAGTGATGCCTGACCTGCCCACCAGTTCAGGCTATGCCAGTGGCACTGGTGAGATCACGGGCGAGATGGCCCCAGGCTTCTGTCATGTATTGGGAACCCTGGTACTGACCCTGCAGCAGTCTCTCTTCATGGTCTTTGACAAGGAGTCCTGCCATGACTTTGGACTCCTGGATGCACCAGTGCTGCACTCGGAAGCGCACACCTTCTCCCCTTTCTGCCATTGTGCCTGAAAGGGAAGCTACAACCAGTTAGGTTGGGGGGGTGGCCTAATGGTTAAGGTGTTTGCCTTACAAACACAAAGTGCAGGGTTTGAGTCTTACAAGAGATAACTGGCTAGGCTTAAAATGGCTCGCAAGAGCAGTTAGCTTAGTACTAATCTATAAACCTATAGTTATGAGATGTATTCCCACCTGTTGGGCTTCAGTAGGGCCAGTTTCCCACGCTTTCCTGTGATTGGCCAGTTTTGAAAAAACTAGGCTACGGGCAAACCTGCTTACCTAAGGTTAGCATTGTTTAAAGGGGTATAACACTGGGCACAATGAGTTAGTTGGCCGACACATTGCTTACACCCCCTAAGCTGGCCTGTGCAATGCTTAGCGTTGCTTACATTAGACTTTGCATTATATTTTCTTCTTTGCATTGATTTCTTATTCATTACATCTTATATATCTGCCTGGTATCCATGATCCATGTGTATGTACACTGTATGGTGTCCTTGTGTTTTATTGGGAACTTCAACACTCTATTACAATTACACTTCACATCTGGGCTTACTGCTGTACTCCAGTTCACATATTTATGTTATGTAGTGGGTTATAGAACATATGACTGTATACTGATTCCTTTCACAGGTTCCATTTGATTTTGCTATAGTGAGGACTTGTTTGGTGATACCTCATTCTTCTGTACTGCTGTGGTGGCTTGCTGGTTAACTATTATGACTATAGTGTATAGGGTCCTGGGTTCAAGACCTGCAAGGCTGTTTATTTTGTTGCTGCACAGAACAAGGGCCGTTGGATACAGAGTGATTATGGCAATTTTGAGCAGTTGTAAGTGGGTCTGCATGGGTCTGCACGAGGGTAAGCAATGCTAACCTCCAGTTAAATATGCTTACAGAGAGTTAGCTTCCAAATTGCTTAACCTGTGTGCGCATTGCTTACCCCCACATATACAGGCTTAAACTCGCTTACTAGTGCTTACTCCTGCTTACAGTTGCACTGATTTAGACAGTAATATCTAATGGTTCTTGAGAAGGTAGGGGATTTGGAAGTTGTATGGAGTTGTCATTCATTACACATTTTACCTTTCATTTGTATCCATGCTTCCTGTGTGCCAGTGGTAGGTGGTGGCTTCAAATCAAAGGGGCGCTGCAGGAGACAACGGAATGGGTGGGGCCAATTGGAAGGGGTGTGGTCAACTAGAAAGGGGTGGGGCTATTCGAAAAACCACAAAAACTGGGACTTTAATTAAATGCGCTACCCTGGGTGCCAAACCATCATTATGAGAGTCCAATCAAGACAAAATGAAGTGTAGAAAAAATATTTCAATGCATTTGCTGCATGACAACTTACTTTATATCTAGATGGAAACAAAAAGGTTGTGAGGCATGAAAAAAGAAATTACTTTTTAAATACATTACTGGAATGCCAGTCAAAATCAAGTATAAAAAAACAAGCAGCACTCAACTCAAATCTCTTCTTGCACTGCAGTTATAATTATAATTTATATTCAGCTTTATAAAAGTACCAAGTAACATGCTGAAAGTAGCAATCTCTGTGATACCCCTACTTGTAAAAATGTTTCTTAGCCAAAAAAGACCTGCTGCCTGACAACAACTATCTACTTGTTTCATGGGGAAAATGTGATCAAAGTAAAAAATGAACAGCAAACAAGAATTAAGCTCAAGATAAATTGTTTAAAGGATTACTGCACAGCTTATAGACCCATGTGATAGACTGGCATTCTGTTTAGTTTATGGGTAAAGTAAATCAAGGTTGTTGCTGTAAAACTGAAAAAGTTCTTGGATATACTGAAGAAAAAGGACCAATGTTAAGAAACTTCTTTATTGCAAGCAGCAAAGCTTTCAGGCCTATACCCTTTCTCAATGCTAATACAAAAATACATAAATAACTCAATTTAAATAGGAGCATATCACATCATGTGACTACAGCCAGCTAATCACATGAGTGTCTCTTAAAACAACAATTAGCTAATACAACTATTTTAAAACATTTTTAAAAATCAAAGTTTGCTTTGTTGCAGTTTCACTAACACAAGTTTGATAGTGACAGCAGTATTGAGGCCAGGTTCAATACCAGCACCTAGTCTCAGTATTCAACCATATTCTTTATTTTCTAATAAGTTATTTATGTCACCCCCCCTAATATCCTTATTAACCATCTCAATAACACTAAACTTAAAGCTATGACCAGCATTTGTACACATCATGTGTCTACTTACCGCATTCTTATCATTAATTTACATGGTTGAGAAAATTCTCACCTGTAGGGCTGTCTGCAGACTGGCCAGAGTTTGGAGTCTTAGATTTGGTGTGTCACTCAAACATTTTCTGTCCTTATAAATGCAGTAGCATACTCTGGAGCAGCATACTCTGATGTTTGTAGTCAGTAAATGGTAACATCCATGTGTGTTACTGACTTCATATCCCTCAGAAGAGATATGTAACAACAAGCCCTGTTACACCAGCAATATTCTCAGTTTATAATTGCAATATGTCAATATTGGCCCTGTGTTTCTGCCTCTGCCCCTCAAGTCTGTCACCCTTTGCTCATATGTCATGCAGTAAGAGGTGGATATGTACAGTATACCAATATTTACTGACATAATTCCTGATATAGAGCCAGTGATATATCAGACTGCCAAACATGTAATGTATAGGAGGCCTAATATTTGAGGACAAAACCTGAAGATTCTGTTGTAGTCTGTACATCAGTGAGGTCTGTGTACTTATGGTGATTGTTGACAGAGGGTCTGTATTATATAGCCGTGTATTGTGATTATGTTATTTGGCCTGTGTACAGACTGGGGTAGATGTCAGTGTTCTTGGTCCTGTTCTGTCTGACATTGTATGCTGCTCCAGTTTCTGATACCCTATCAGCCTATATGTTTGTAGGGCCAGACTGAGATATGTCCCATACCACAGTCAGGCATCAGACTACACTGTGAATTGGGCCAGTATATGTAGGGTTAGTGTGTGAGTGGCAAATATGATGATGACTGTTGTTCACACAGTCCATATACTGTACTATTACTTAGGCTTACCATTGTGTGACTGTGACTGTGCTGAGTTAGGTTGTGTGTATGCACTTTCACACTGGTGTCTGTTACTCTGTGCTGTTACATGTCTGTAGTGCCTGCTATATTTGCAATTACATGTATATTCCCTCTTAGGTAAATTGGGTTAGTGTTGTGGCAGTCTGCCTGTAGTGTTTATATCGTGCTTGGTGACATGCCCAGCAGCTCAGTGTATTTTACCTAGTGTGATGTTATGTCCAGATATTTGTCAGATGTACTGTTGCCTGGCCACCATATGTGTTGTGTATTTCTGACAAAGCAGTGGGCTGCTGTGAAGATGTATGTCACAAACTAGTGGGAAGTATGTGGCGTGGGACATCAGCTCCTCCGGTTAATATGTGTTAGGACAGACAGGAGGGTGTGAATGCATCAACTGTGTGAGGTTATCTAGTCCAGTATGTGTGATATATCCCCATTTTCGTGACTTTAAAAATCCCCTTTATCAAGCTTGTTCCACATTTCTTGCACTAGGGAGTTCTGTGTATACCTCCTGAGTGACCAGATTGCTTCAGACTGCCCATGTTTATTGCTCTTATTTCTTCTGTATTCCACAGGATCATAACTGTGATTTGTGTGGTACTTC
>NC_056731.1:1361387776-1361390276 GCF_019279795.1 Protopterus annectens
AGTGCATTGCTGTTTGATTCAGCTGTCATATTGTCATGCACCTAGTCTCCATTTACATGGCTGCTGTGAAGTTAGCCACCTATGTTGTTATGAGGCTATATTCAGCTTTGAAAAGGCTTTTCGTGGTGGTTACCTGTGCAGGGGGGCATGGGAGGGCCATGGATTTCTAAAGGTGATTAATTTGTGTTCAGATATAATAAAGGAGAGTTGTCTATTGGTGTTGAACAACAGTCACCCATGTTAGGAAGGACCAGGTCGATGTGATGGGCATGTGATTTAGTACATGAGTAGCTTTCCCAGTTAATGGTGGGGGTAGTTGAAGATTGGACAATATCATCCTCTAGGGTGTTTAAGGACATGGATTGTGAGTGTTGGGACATGTTTGGAGACCTATAGCTGGCTACGACCTGAACCACTGTCCTACCCAATGTTAGCTATGCCTGCAGGATCTGTAATGCCTAAGTTGATCAACACTCTGGAGGTGTGTGCCTCTTTAATGAATATGGAAACACCACCACCTTTGGATCTTCAGTCACAGTTCTGCAGCCAAGAGATGTGGAATGGGTAATAGGCTGGTAGTGCAGGGGTGCTTCCTGCTGGCTTCTACCAGGTCTCTGTTACAGCACATATGTCATAGTTCCTCATTTTAAGGAATATGTCCAGTGAGTGCATTTTCAGATGTAGATGTCTAGTGTGCAGCAGCATGACCTTCAGATTGCATGTGTTTGTAGCTGTCATATATTTCTGTATATTTATATATACATATACATATATTTATTTATATATATATATATATATATATATATATATATATATATATATATATATATATATATATATATATATGTGTGTGTGTGTGTGTGTGTGTGTGTGTGTGTGTGTGTGTGTGTATGTATTCACCTTTCTATATATATATATATCTATCTATGCATATATGTGGATATATATGTGGATGCATATCCATATATATATATATATATATATATATATATATATATGTATTATGTATAGATTTATCCACATATATGCATCTCCATACATATATACATGTTGGCAAGGAGCTCCTCCATTGCTGTAAGTGGACCCTCTCTGGCTGGCCCCCCACCAGTAGCAGAATGGTCTCTCACCACTGCAGCAGCACACTGCCATGCATACCAAATCTGGTCAATTGCTCTGTGCCTGACCTGTTTGCATGTGTGGCCATGGGTCCCCAAGGTGTTCACTCTCACTGTGAGGTCTTCCCAGAGGCCTGTCCTCTCCTGCTGATGTTGGTGACCCCGACTGAAGAGGATGTGGTAGTGTTCCAGGATGGCCTCAGTTATGGCTGCTATCACCTAGACATCATAGGCTGGAAGCCTCTGCATCACACCTGAAAGACATAAACAGGGAAAAACTCATCACAGGACATCAAACATTGTCCATAGTTCTTTACAGAGGCAGCTCACTAGTAATAAGTATCAGGAGCCACAACATTACATCAAATAATACTCCAGTACCTAGCAGAATTGTATGGACATGCATATCATTATATGTAAGTAGGCAGTTTGCACCTGATTAATGTTGAAGATGGGGTGCATATACTTCTATACCAATGTTGAGCCAGGGATGGTGATGTTTGTCCTAAACATGTCTGAAGCTGGTCGTCTGTAGCTATGGTGTGTATGTAGATGCTGTGGCTGACCTCCATTACAGGGTGGGTTGGATATTTGCCTGTGAGACCACAGACATATGTGGGGATGGCCTTCTGATTGCCCTCAGTGGATTTGTCCTATTTGTACTTATACTCAGCATTATATTAATGCACCTGTGACCTACTATGCTCAATCAGACAAAGGTTGACATGCTGCCCAGATAGTGACTGCTTCTACACATGTGGAGGTGGAATGAAGAAGTACAGGGGAGTATGCAAAGAAAGATGTTGTCAAATGAGAAGTGGGATTGACAGACAAATGTAGAGAGTAGACATGAGTGTAAAGAGATGGGGTGTAGGCAAAGAGAGTGTTGGACATGGCTATAGATGTGGAGTCTGACATACAGATGTGTAGTCTGGGGTGTATGTAATGTTGGACAGCATGGATGGTGTATAGGGCCTGTAGCTATTGGCTAGACAGAGGCACATAGCTAGGGAGGATGTGCAGCACAAAAGGATGATAAAGGAATATGGGTGAAACATACAAGCTATGAGGGTGTTTAGAACATATGTAAACTTCACTTTGATGGCCTGTTCCATGAAGAAAATGGGGGAGGGTGGGTAGGTTGGCTGAGGTGGGTATGGTTAATCAGGGGGTGCAACAGTTTATCAAAGTGAATATAAGAATAGGTATGAGGGGGTTTAACAGTGGAAAGGCTGTTGTGCCAGGTGACATATCTGTAGATGCCTGGAGATATTTCTAAGACCTGGCAGTGGTATTTTTATCTGGATTGCTTACTGTAATCTTGGAAAGTGAGAGGATGTGTGAGATGTTGATGAATATTTATGGGTACTGCTTATCTGAACAAG